>NC_054574.1:2414059-2429656 GCF_017654505.1 Polyodon spathula | reverse complement strand
AGCCACAAAATCTTAACAAATAGATCTGGGCAACTGTGGCAAAGTGGTTAACAGTGTGCAGATAAAGCAATGCTGTAGTGATCAATAAACAGACAGACAACCATAATGCTGGTTTATTTGTACAATCCAAAAGTCTGATGACAAACGGCCGTAAATAATAACAATGATAACAGGTAATAGAGCGGGTTGGTCCCGAAATAATAACAGTCCTGGGACTGGATGTCATGAGCCAGCTCGATTGCCCAAAACAATGCAACAACATATATACCAAAAGGTTGTTGATGCCCTCGCAGACTGACCAAATAAAATTGCAAATAAGCGTATTGATTGTGTTTTATTTGTTTGCATTGTTGATATTTAACACAACAGTGACTCCAACACAACTTTAAAGAAAGGAGAGAATCTCTGACAGCATGAGCCTCCTCAGATCGCTGCTGTACAATTGAAACTGGCGGGTGAGGTAACTTTCACAGTTGCCTAGTCTGCTTATAATAAACGGGATTGGGGTTGTTTTTTTGAGTCGCTGGTTGTAATTTGCATAAACACCCACTTTAACATGGTTTTGCTTGTTTTGAAAGGCAGTTCTGCTTTTTTTTCTCGTGAGACTTGACAACACTGGTAACCTTCCCAGTCTGTCTTACATGTAGCCGCTGATTCCTGAACACCTCATTTTGTTGTTGACAAGCAACCACTGGCAATTTTGGGAACAAACTAATGCTGCACTTCAGTTCGTTTCATCAGAATCCGCCACCTCCCTTTCAAGTTCCCACTACCCTTATTTACCCAAGCGTGGTGTTGAATGTTTCCTCAGCAGCTGTCAGGCGTCTGGACAGACAGGGTTTCTAAGCCAGGGTAGTACATGCAACATCACCTGATCCCCTATATGCTGTATTGCCTGGAATGGAAGGGAAATATATATACCGTCTCCACTGGTTTTCAGCCATGGTGATCTGCAATACCTGTTGGTCAGTTTAATTTTATACCTCTGAGTTCATTTTTAGTTAATGAGTTGTAAGATAAATTCATTGAAGCAGTATTCACTACTAACTCCACACTAATGACACTAATGACATTTGAAAAACAATTTGGTCAAGAGCAGTAAAACACATTATTAACCAACCAGCCATGCACAAGGTATTTTGCTTTGTTACAGCAGCTTAGATTCACTCGTGTACCAGTTCTCTGCGCATGGAAGCCACATTTTCACAAGTAAATTTCATAATTTCACTAGTAAACAGCACAAGTACTTTAGGCAGAGCTAATTTACATATCAACCCCCACCTTTCCCATTCATTTACATGACTTCGGATGAAAATCCCGGGTTTACTCGAGTAAAAAGGATTTTATACGAGACATTTTTCTAAAGCAAATGTCTTGAGATAAAAAAAAACACGCATGGAAACTCCACAATGTCTTGTAATTTTCTCAAATATCAATATTTTCCAACACAGCTTTGAGGAAGTATTGTAAGGACAATCGGTTCATAGAATAACACATTTTTATACAGGTATCTCTAAGCAGAATGCATAATAAAAAATACTATGCACTTAAAGTAAATAAATAAAAAATAAAAAATATTGTGTTGAAAAAAAAAAAGCAAAAAGTTGGTATGGCTTCTGGAGTAATTTATAATGTTCCCCAGAGTATTCTAAGAAAACCCTAACCCTAACCTTAACCATTTCCAAGATGCTACTGTAAAAAATAGATTTTTAGTTACTTTCTATAGGAAGATACAGCCAAGAAACTGTTTCTATTTTTGATCTTGCTTTCTTTTTATTTCTCTATACAAATATATTTTATTTTGACTTTTATTTTGTCTTGTACAGTGCTTTGATATACTTTTTGTATGAAAGGCGCTATATAAATACATGTAGATTCAACTGGATTATTGATTTCTATTCACATTTATAAAAGTTTACCATGGTATTTTTGCACACTAATTTAGCTGTTTCTCCCATTTTCTATGTGCTTTGTTGTGCTCACATATACATTACCTATACTTTATCACACCTTCCTATGCTTTTATTATAGAAAACTATTGTATGGTATGACAGACAGAATGATTCTTGGTGATAAATTTCCCTCCCGACCTGTGAGGGCGCTGTGTAAAGGAAACAGAATGCCCTGGACTGGATGGCCAGACAATTCATTCCCATGGTTAGATGGAAGTCGGCCATCTAGAAAGGAGGCGGAGCTATGGTACACTACATCATCGACCCTAAAGGGAAACGATGTGGCAGCCGCGGATTGGAAGAGCGGTTGTACTAGTTAACCAAGGGGTCATGATTGACAGTGTGTTTGTGTTTTGTGTTATGTGTGGGTGTTTAGGAATGGCACAATTATTATTATGGCACCAACCTAGGGATTAACAACAGAGCAATACATGCCGCTGTATTACCTGTTCTCATCATTATTATTTACTGCCTTTTGTCATCAGACTTTGGATTGTGCAAATAAAACATCACTGCACCTGGATTATAGTTGTCTGTCTGTTTATTGATCACCGCTGCATTCCTGCACCTGCACACTGTTAACCACTTTGCACTTCAGTCCATTTCATCAGTATCACATATGTATAGTTATATTTAACTGCTGTCTGCAGGCTAAGGCAGCCTGCATTCAGTTTTTAGTGTGAACCACAACTAGACGTCATTCCATCAAACATATATCGTTCATAAACACTTTGAAACAGGCTGTTTGTTTTTTATTAAGATTTTATTAACGTTGAACTTTCTGACTAAGAAATTATAGCACTGTATATAGTGTCCTTCATGAACAAGATCCCCAGGGACCTTTCCAAAACATACATCACAAGAGAAGAGCTCTAAACTGCTCGCTAATAAAAGGCCACACTAAAAATTGTTTTAAGCTTACATTCTTGGAATTACCAAGAGACCATTATTGGTGGATCCCAAAGTATAAGCTGGTTTGTAAGGACTAAAGTAATTCACACAACTAGGCAGTGCCAAAGCCACGGACTGCCTTGTAAGTGAGGAGCAACTGTTTAAAATGAATAACTGGGGACATGTGTCAGGTAGACTTAATGTATGTGTAAGTACTCTACCTGCAGCATTTTTATTCTATTCAATGAGTAATTTGGGAGGCCAGTAAAGAAGGAATTACAATAATCAATCCTTGAGGTTACAAAAGCATGAGTCAGGGTCTCAGTTTGGGACAGCAAAGACTCTGTCTAGCTATATTTCTCTGAAGAAATCTTAGCGATTGAATGGTCCTTAAAAAGCATGATCAAATATAACTCCTAACTTCCCAGCATTAGAGGCAGGAACCAAAAGATTACCGTGAGCTCATCTGCCGAACATATTAGTGCTATGATGCCACAAGGCATACAGTATGCATTGGAAAACCTGAAAGAGCTGAAAAAGCCTGCTTCTTCTGGAAAAGCACAAAACGTCTGTCAATGCGCTTCAAAGAATTACCTCAATTTAAAACTATGTTTCAAGTACAAACCAGCTATATTCAATTCTAGGCTTTAATTAAAGTGGGAAATCTCAATTTTCCACAGGGGCAAATGGGAGCCATTGTTGAGATAATTGGTGTAAAGTTCAAATAAGCCATCTCCCTGCATGAGAAAGTACAGTGTGTGACAGGAGACAGCTGAGTAATAGTCCTTTGAATCCATAAAAGAATTTTGCTCCCCTTTTTAAATTAGCAGAAGAGACAAAAGCAATCTATTTGACAGAGCTGAACAGTTACGGCTTGAGTAGCCCTGGTTATTAAATTACCAGTTCTATAATGGAGTCTATCGACAAAACAGGCATTCATATCATTTTCACAGATAATTCCACTTGCCATTTATATCCTTCTATTTAAAACAGCTGATCAAAAGAGTAATGCAAGTTATGATGGTGTTGCAGCTTTATTGGTATCATAAGTTAATGCATTACATTGATTTGTTAGGAGCCGTGTGCACTGGGATGTTGATTTCCATTATCAACCTAATGGGTCCTGTTAAACTTTCTGTTCTACATCATTAAATAGCACTAGCCTGGCAAATTTCAAGGAACATGTTTAAAGAAGATGTGTGTCAAGGAAGGCTATGTGATGACTATCTCAGGTGTGTAGCTAATGAAATGGGAAGAGGATGGGAGGAGAGAGGTTTGGAGGCAGGGAAGGGAGGCAGGGTCGGATGGAAGGGAAAAGGTGGGGAGGCGGGCGGAATGGGAGTTTGTACTTCGAGTTTTGGAGTCCTCATTCAAAATGAATAATAATTATGTCAATTTAAGTAGGACTTGGGTTTCAGAACTACCTTCATTTATTACTAACATGATCATGAGCCAGGAGTTGCTCCCTTATAGCTGTATGAACAAGCCCTATTAGTAAAAATGTAGATTTGAGTGTGACTTATTCATGCTATGCTATGTACAATTCAGAGCAGATTTACCAGGGGCCTGGCTCTTCAAACTGGTCATTTCAATACTTCATCTAAACAAGGGAAGAAGAGGTTTATGTCTGTGATACTCTACATGGGGCACACAATCACCCAGTCTCCAGGGTTCAGAAATGTGGTAACATCTGTAGGGTGTTGAATGAAAAAGAGAGTTTGGCTGGACATTGTGCGTGTTTAATTGGGTAAGAAACCGGGGTGAAATCAACATTCACAATTATGATAATACAAATACTGCTGTGGACTTCACAATACAAGGCAGCTCAGATTGTCTTCCTTCAACGTCATTTGTGCTGTTTCACAGATGAGGGGAATGGAGGGGGTTGTGAATTTTTGCTGTCGATGGGGGGAGGAGAGGTTGCCTTAAGCAACAGTGCGATTGTGAATTTTAACCCCTGCCATTAAATAATTTGATGTAAATTTTTAATATACTAAATCACTCAGTCAGTGTATCATTATTATAAATGACCCAATTATCTTTAATGACATGTAGCCTGCAGTTTCTTTTCCTATTAAGCCTCATGCCTGTAACTCCTTAGGAAATGAGACACTGTTTAAAACATTTTCAACAACAGATTTTATCCCTGAGGTTAAATATAATTGGAAGAAATCTTTTGAACAATCGTAGTGATTGATGGCTACAATCAGCTCGTTTATGCCACGTTTCATGAATCTGAAGAATATTTACATTACCTAAGCCTTGCTCTTTCACTGCCTTTAAAGATTATAATATATGCATCCTCTTAATCATTTCCTCCAGCAAGTTTTATCAGTCATGTTTACCACTTGATCCCTCCATCAAAAAAATATCTCTGTACACGATGTGACATCAGAAAACCTTTAGATGTTTTCTTGTGTGTGGAGCTGAGTTTTATCTGTTTGCCGATGTGAAGGCTATTTTTGTAGAGCTATTTTGATATTTATTTATTTTTAAATATTCGTTTTTCAGTTTTGTTTGGATTCCATCTGCCACTGAGACTGACTTGAATTAAAATCAAGCAGCAGATCAAGATCAAATGTGTTTGAACTGGGAATCTCTCAATTAGGATCTGGCAGAATTCATGGGTTTGAACTGGAGTTCTCTCAATTAGGATCTGGCAGAATTCATGAGTGAACAGAGGCTCTCTCAATTAGGATCTGGCAGAATTCATGGGTTTGAACTGGGACTCTCGATTAGGATCTGGCAGAATTCATGGGTTTGAACTGGGAATCTCTCAATTAGGATCTGGCAGAGTTCGATCTCTCCACACTGATGGTGAAAATTACCTAATGAGCGTCCATAAAGGCAGACCTTGTTGAACATGAATGCTGTGAATATATTATACCATCAGGGAAATATTATAAAATTAACTACTAGCAATGATATATAACTCTTTACATTAAGTGCCTCTAACTACTTTGTATTATGCAAAAAGATTTAAACATTAAGCACATTGTAACTATGCATCTTAACAAGTACACATGTATTTACTGAGTAACTACTATGTAAATACACTGTAATTAGAGACACTTAGTGTGTCTCTAATTTGAGTAATGTCCGGTTGTAGATTGAATTGTAGACTGAAGAAGGAACCGGCATTTTGGACACTGGAATGAGATGCAATTGCGTTTTACTGACTGGTTTCATGGTGCAGATGGAAATGTGGTCATTTAAAGTTTTTTAAAATACTCTTCCTGCAGTGATTTAGAGGACAGATCTCAAATCCCAGTGCACTAGAGCAGCCATTTTAAAAAGAGCTTTGAAACAGACTTTAAAGTTATAATATAAGTGGTCAATTATTAATGGCCATTCATTAAAGCTTAATTTAAGAAAATTTGATTAAAAAGGGAATTAAAAACCTAATAGGCAAAAGCAATCATTCTGACAAACACACCATGGAATTGTCAACTACAATCCACGATTCATCCATAGTTTATTACATAGCCATCATAATGTAATCATCAGGGTGTGTTAACATTGGCTTATCAAATTGCCAGATCCTCTATTCTTCTTCTTCTTCTTCTTCTTCTTCTTCTTCTTCTTCTTCTTCTTCTTCTTCTTCTTCTTCTTATTGCGTTAAACTATAATTCAGCTCTAAACTCAGATTTACAGTCATTAAGTCCGTCATTATTTGCCGATAGTGAGATTTTACTTGCCCCCTTTACCTAATAACACATTCTGTTACTACCAGTGCAGTACATGAATTCAACAAAACACATTCTGTTACTACCAGTATAGTACATGAATTCAACAAAACTATGTTGCTAACAAAACAAACAGCAATGGCAGGGACACATTTATGTCATCATGCATTATAACAAAATAAAAATACATGGTAACACTTTACATCAAGTGTCTCTTTTTACTGTGTATTTACATGGAAGTTATTTATTACTAAATACATGTGTACTTACACATAATTACAGTAGTATTAGGCATAGTTACAATGGACTTAATCTGTAATTTTGTTGCATGATATAACTCTGCGGCAAAGTGCCAGCTGTGTATATTTTGTGTTGTATGTTGTGTGTTAATGTTGGTGTATAGTCATTGGTACACAGGATATAAATGGGTCTGTGTAACACGAGTGTTTAAAATGTATATTTGTATTTAGGGACGAGGATTGCACAGCACTTCACGTGCAAGTAAAAAGTAATAATATGTGAGCACGGGGAATTGCACTTTATTAATTCACGTGCAGTTGTACCGAGACTCCAATTGAATGATTGATTAGCAATCGAGTCTCGGTACAGCTGCATAAAAGCTGCATGTTTTCACTCACTCGAGGTTGTGTGTTCAGTGAGTGGAGAACGGGATTGGAGAGGGAGGTAATAATAATAATATTAATAGTAATAATAATAAGTAAAATATCAGCTCACTGTTTTTGTTTAGTGTTAGTCCTTTTGTTAGTCTGTTTATTTTGGCTACCAGTGCCGTGTCCTGTGTTTTTGTTTGTTTTACAACTGTGTATTTTCTGTCTGTCTGTGCACTATCAAATGCTGAGCGGTACCAATCACTCAGCTCCACCCAACTCCACCTCTGTCGTTTATTTCCTGGTTCCTGTTTCTGGTGACGTCCTCCACTCCGGTCGTCTTTGTGACAAGCTCTAACCCTTTTCAGATACATTTTTGTATTTACATTTATTGTGCAACAAGTTAAGTATGTTGTAACTATGCATAATAACATTGTAATTGTGTGTAAGCACACATGTATGTACTATGTAACTACTACGTAAATAACAGTGATTAGAGGCACAATGTAAAGGGTTACAAATACACATCTACATGTGTCTGTAACTCCACACACAAAGCTGTTAAAGGGGAGGGGAGAATTCCACGCTCAAGATGAAATGATCAAGGAAGTGCAGCACTATCTGAAAGCATGCAAACATAGATATATTTAACTTAGTGTAGTACCAGATATATATTTCAAAATAGTAATGATAAAAAAAAAAACATATGCACAACAGGTACAATATATGTAATGATTTGCTGCAGTTACTTTAACTGATCAAAAAAGCATACACATGTGATTTGTTTTCTTAAGATCCACCACTTTAGATTGTGTTCTGCGTTCCTGTCACAATTCTTTATAATTTTACTGACAAAAGCGAAGCCCACCTTTGATTCTCTGGTAACCTCTGCCTCTACATTTCTGCATGCCTTTCCGTTTACATGCACATGAGTATTTTCTGTATTCTTGTAAATGAGATTAGTGATAATGAACTGTTTTTTTTCTTAACTCAGAGTGCAGCTCTGACCTCTGACAGATGATAATTTTGGCTACCAGTGCCGTGTCCTGTGTTTTTGTTTGTCTTACAACCGTTTATTTTCTGTCTGTCTGTGCACTATCAAATGCTGAGCGGTACCAATCGCTCAGCTCCACCCAACTCTACCTCTAAGTCGTTTATTTCCAGGCAGTCTTCCCAGCGACAGCGAGTGGAAGCGACAGCGACTGGGAGAAGTAAAGGCGTGGAAAAGTACAGAGCAGTTTAGAAGCAGTAAGGAGAAATTGCATCTTGAATTGCTTTAATCAGAAAACAGAGGACGTTGGGGAAACACAGCAGCAGCTCAAAGTCAAACAGCCGCGTGTGTTTTTCTGATAACAAACAAGCTGAAACTCGGAGCAGCTGATTCAAATTCAGCGCCGTTCTGAGACACGGGCGAGGAGAGGAGCCAACAGCACAGCAGAACAACGCAGTTAAACGAGGCAGTCTTCCCAGCGACAGCGAGTGGGAGAAGTACAGGCGTGGAAAAGTACAGAGCAGTTTAGAAGCAGTTTGAAAGCAGGCTGACGGCTGCAGAAGAAACTAAACTTCAAAAAAAAAACCTCAACACGGTCTTCAAGCCAGTAATCTGTGACACCTGCTTGATGTGGGAAATCCGAGAAAACCCAGCGGAGATAAACCAAGTGTACGTAAAGTGCCGTGCGATCCAGGATTTGCATAAACTAGTAGGTATGCTAGAAATGGAGCTGGAAGAAGTGAGACAGCAACAGGATCTGGAGGAACTGGCACACCCACAATTCATGGAAGTCTGCATCACCCCTAACAGACTGAAAGCCACCAGGGAGATAGAAGGTCAGAACAGTTGGGTTCAGGTAGGCAGAAGCAGGGAAAAAAGAAACTTTGTCAAACACAACCACCAGAAATCAAAACAACCAACAACTTTGAGTCACTTCAGAATTTTGATGAGCAGAACCAACAACAAGAGAATGAAAGGAACAACATCCAGGACCCCATTGACAGTGGTGACCAGACAGCAAAAAG
Organism: Polyodon spathula; assembly: GCF_017654505.1. NCBI lineage: Eukaryota > Metazoa > Chordata > Actinopteri > Acipenseriformes > Polyodontidae > Polyodon > Polyodon spathula. The sequence continues at coordinate 2,420,503 of NC_054574.1, read as the reverse complement.
AAGGGAGGTCATGATTGTTGGGGACTCCATATTGAGAAACACAGCAAGTTCAATTCGCAGTTTGGACCCCCTTACTACAACAATGTGCTGCCTTCCGGGAGCCTCGGTCAAGCACATCACTGAGAACGTGGACAGGCTCCTAGAACGAACAGGAGACGACCCGGTAGTAGTCGTCCACATCGGTACAAACAACATTGGAAGAGACAGACCAAAATCCCTGCAAAACAAATTCAGAGAGCTAGGAAGGAAATTAAAAGAGAAAACCAAAACTGTGGTATTTTCTGGTATACTACCGGCACCTTGCAAAGGACCATATGGACAGCTGGAAATAATTAATCAAAACGCATGGCTGAAGACGTGGTGCACACGGGAAGGCTTCACCTATCTTGATCATTGGACCACATTCTACAACGAGGACTATCTGTATAGACGGGATGGACTGCACTTAAATAACAAGGGAACCAGTCTACTTGGAGAAAAGATCCTCGAGCAGGTTCAGAAGCATTTAAACTAGAAAGGAAGGGGGGAGAAATCAACAAAAAAACAGAAGGGAGACCGCATCAAAACAAGAACAACAACTCAGGTAAGACAACCATTAAATGTATTTATCTAAATGCTAGAAGTATCAGAAACAAAATTCTAGAACTTGAAGCTACTGCACTAACAGGTAACTATGATGTGATAGGTGTTACAGAAACGTGGTTGTCTGAGAGTGATGGGGACGAATATAATATTTGTGGGTATACACTGTATAGGAAAGACAGGCAGGACAGAAGAGGAGGAGGGGTAGCGCTATACATAAGAAACAGTCTTGAAGCCCAGGTGTTAAACCTGGACAAAGAAAATAAAACCAAATCAATATGGGTCAGAATAACGGACAAAAATTCAAAGGGCATAATAATAGGAGCATGCTATAGACCGCCAGATTCAGATGGTGAGCAAAATAATCTGTTATACAATGACATTAGAAATGCGTGTAGCAAAGGAGAAGCCATACTAATGGGGGATTTCAACTTCCCCCAAATAAAATGGGAAAACCCGGTGGGTAGCACGAAGGATGAAATAGAAATGGTGGAAATGACAAATGACTGCTTCCTAACACAATTTGTCAAGGCACCGACTAGAGGGGAGGCATGCCTTGATTTAGTCTTTTCAAATAACGAAGACAGAATAACTAAAACAGAGGTCAGAGAACCACTGGCAAACTCAGACCACAACATGGTCTCATTTGAAGTGTTTTTTAAAACCCCAAAAGTAATGACTAAAGCTAAGGTTTACAATTTTAGAAAAGCAAACTATGAAGGTTAAAACAGAGACTAACAGAAGTAGATTGGAGTAAAATAGAGAAAACACCCACAGAAGAAGGATGGTTGTTCTTCAAAAATGTAGTACTAGAGGCGCAAAACAATTACATCCCTAAAGTGGACAAATCTACCTGTAAAACTAAATTGCCTGGGAATGGTTTAATAGTTTTAGGAAAAAAAGATTCAGTCTAAAAAACTTGCACTTTACAGAGGATTAAAAATCGACCAAAAAGAAAGTACACAGAAAGAGTACACATGAACTGCAAACGCAAGTCAAAAAAGAAGTTAGAAAGTCCAAGAGAGAAATAGAAATGAACATTGCTAAGGGAGCTAAAACCAATTCCAAAAATGTTTTTCCAATATTAAACAGCAAGTAACATTCAAAGAGGAGTTAAATGTTTGTAGAAAACAGAAAGTACTGATTAAAGGAAAATATATTAAATTATTACTTTTCACAAGTTTTAACAAGGAAGATACTGACAACATGCCCCACATGTCATTAGGTCCTATGCCATTTTTAAATAACTTTAGCATAACTGAGGCAGAAGTGTTAAAGGGACTAGGAGCTCTTAAAATAAACAAATCCCCTGGGCCGGATGAGATCCTCCCAGTAGTACTCAAAGAAATGAAAGAAGTAATTTACAAACCGCTAACCAAGATCATGCAGCAGTCTCTTGACACAGGGGTGGTACCGACAGACTGGAAAATTGCAAACGTAATAGATCCACAAAAAGGGAAACAAAACTGAACCAGGTAACTACAGACCAGTAAGCCTGACTTCTATTATATGCAAAGATTATGGAAACTATAATAAGATCCAAAATGGAAAATTACCTTTATGTTAACAGGGTCCTGGGAGACAGTCTAGACATGGTTTTAGGAAAGGGAGATCGTGTCTAACTAACTTGCTTGATTTTTTTGAGGATGCAACATCGATAATGTTGAATTGCAAAGCAAGGGACATGGTTTATTTAGATTTCCAGAAAGCTTTTGACAAAGTCCTGCATCTTGAATAATTCTCAAACTGAACGCAGTTGGGATTCAAGGAAACACATGTACATGCTTAGGGAGTGGTTAACATGTAGAAAACAGAAAGTACTGATTAGAGGAAAAACCTCAGAATGGAGTGTGGTAACCAGCAGTGTACCACAGGGATCAGTATTATTGAATCTGCTATTCTTCTACATTAAAGACTTAGATTCTGGTATAGTAAGCAAACATTGTTAAATTTGCAGACGTACAAACAGTAGGAGGAGTGGCAAACACTGTTGCAGCAGCAAAGATCTAACAAGATTCAAGGACTGGGCAGACACATGGCAAATGACATTTAATAGAGAAAAGTGTAAGGTACTGCAAAGGAAATAAAAATGTACATTATAAATATCATATGGGAGATACTGAAATTGGAGAAGGAATCTATGAAAAAGACCTAGGAGTTTTTGTTGACTCAGAAATGTCTTCATCTAGACAATGTGGGGAAGCTATAAAAAAGGCTGCAAGATGCTCGGATACATTGTGAAAAGTGTTGAATTTAAATCAAGGGAAGTAATGTTAAAACTGTACAATGCACTAGTAAGACCTCATCTTGAATATTGTGTGCAGTTCTGGTCACCTCGCTATAAAAAAGATATTGCTGCTCTAGAAAGAGTGCAAAGAAGAGCGACCAGAATTATTCCTCTCGGGCATGTCATATGCAGACAGGCTAAAAGAATTGAATCTGTTCAGTCTTGAACAAAGAAGACTACGTGGCGGCCTAGGCGGCTCAAGCCTCTCTGGCTCTCGGGAAGGCATCTCCACCCTCTTTATTGGAGTGACTGGGGCATCTCCCATGTCTACCGCCAGGTAATTAACCACCATGAGGGCAACCTCTGGGAAGGAAATAGGGTGGTGTTGTTCCTCCCACTGTTCCCACCTCTCCCCATCTCGACTCCACAGTAATGTTGATAACTATGGGGAGATCGTGGACGAGGTCTGCCTCAGGGTGCATCAACCAGTCAATAAGCTACTAGATCTCCTGGGAGATGGTGAAGGTGGTGGTGCTGGAGGTAGTGGGGTGGCCCCTGATGCCCGGGGTGAACACTGCACCTCTTCCTGGGCCTGGTTGTAGGGGCATCCTGCCCAGTTGTGGCCGTCCTCCTCACACCGGCCACACCAGTTTGCCAGTGGCACATCTGGGCAGGACCGCCAACAATGGTCCTCCTTCCCGCACCAGGAACACCAGGGGAAGAGGCTGGCTGAGTCCTCCAGCGGTGGCTGCAGCAGCTTACATTTCTTCAGCTGCTGCTGCTTTTCCTGCCTTTGCCGCTGTCTGCTCTTCTTTCCCATTTAAAAAAAAAAAAAACTCCCCCAAGGTGTTTCACTCCCTCTACAATAAATAAAAAATACTGTTCCACTCCTCTAGGTGGCGCTATCCCACTACTGACACCAAATGTGGCAGGCTGGTGAGTGGATAGAGGCCCAGAGACAGACTGCAGTTAAAAAAAATACTAATTTTATTATAAATAACACAAAATAAACGTGCACAAGGGCAAAATAAAGGGATTTAAACACAAATAAAGCAATACAAAACAAAACTTGCAAAATTAAGGTTTCCAGGCTGGGCAATGCCTTCACTGGATTCACAAATACAAAAAACCACAAACACCAACCTGCTTCCTCAGCTCCCTCTTCTCAAATGAGAAGCAGAGGACACTCTCTAGGGGTCCCACTCCCTGTAGGGTTTCCACTCCCTCTAGGTGTTCCACTCCCTCTAGGTGCTCCACTCCCAGTGGGCAGGTATTTGCTTGGTATATTAATGCTTGTAACAGGTATTTTGTTGCTTGGGTTGCACCTGCTGAGACCTCTGTAGGTTTACTTGCAGCTCTGTTGCTCATATCCCATCTCATGAAACCTGTGTTTACTCGCAGTGCCACTGCTGTTACTATTATATCCTCTACTAGTTTTTGATTTCTATGTTCCTTAATAAAATGCCTTTGATTAAACTTACCTGAAGAAGACTGTCTGATAATTTTAAAGGAGAAATCGAACCTTACAATCCCGGGCCACTGTCTCCATTCCACACGATGGAGCCTTATTCTCTAGAACTGGAATCCTACACGGATTCTGCAAGCTCCAGTCACCATTCAAGCAGCTCCATGGTGGTAAAGACAATGCATTGCTCCATGATGGGAGAGACAATGGGAAAGAAAGAGATTTTGAGCTGGGAGGAGTTCAGGCCTAGCTATGAAAAGCAGAGCTTTTATTTTTGCAAATCTGCTAGCTCATTGTGGGCAGATATAAAACTACTGTAGCAATAAATTAGAGGTTGTAGGAAGATCCTAGGAACATTATTGTTCTGAGATTCTTTGTACTTTTATTAATGAGTAAGTAGCTTCATGTTTCATTGCTTTGTACAGTCCCCTTTAAATTTGTGTGATGTTTGGTATTATTTCTTATTGCTCAAATACAGTTTTTTTTAATAAGTCTGTGTTAAGGTGCTGCTCTTCAGTTCTAGTAGCCTGCTATAGATATATGTAAAACAGACTAGATCAACATCTTTATCAGTAATTGATTTGTAGATTTGTTAATATTTATTAGATTAACTGTTATATGAACTGTATCAAATCTTGAAATCTGTTATCGCAATAATCTTGCTCTACAAAATCAAATATCTTTCTCAAGTGTCTTTATAGACGTTTTTTCTTTTATAAAAGTCAGCCAGCACCATCTAGTTATCTGGAACTTGGATTAAATTTCCTTTTGCTTGGCTGGCAATACCCTGCTGTGTGCTAGAGGTGTGCTGCAGATTACTAATAGAACAAAGTGGCCTTGTGTCCCGTTTTGGACGGGACAGTCCCACTTTTGGAACACTGGTTCCAGTGTCCCCAGAACTTTTCTTGGGACACTCTTTTCATCCCATTTTTATCCCAAGCATCGCTGCACCAGTAACAGAATATCTGTATGTTATGGTATTTTCATGCAGGCTGCTGTATTACTACCATATATAAGTTAACAATACAACAACATTTGATGTGACTAAAGGGAAGGTTGAACGACCAGTAGCATTAAAAAGTGGCTGTACATCGGCATGCAAATCTGGAGAATTACTGAGGAGTCACCATTCATATTTGCAACCAATCACAGAGAATTGCCACTGACGGTTGCTAAAGCGAACTGGCGGCTATCCTCGCCTGAATCGTCACTCTTGCTGCCTGAAGAGGTCTGTAGCCCAACAATAATGGCTCATACAGGTACCACTGTATTGTGTTGGAATTATTCTTTTCATCCATGATATGTGTGTACTGCGTGCAAACGGCTTTGCTTCGCGTGTAGCTATAGGCAACAACTGCGGAAATCAACACTGTCATGTCACATGACAAGGATTTAGGAAGCTCATTTTAATTCAGCCATGTTTAAGAGAATAGCAGTACTTGATGAAACGAGGGAGAATAACAATGGAAATAATGGCACCAGTAGCTACAATGATATGAATATGAAGGGAGCAAATATGAATGTGAAGGATATTATCTCTGAGTGCGTGGTGGGCCCCTGTGCAGTTGCCCCAGCTACTCCAACTATTCCATCGCCACTGGCTGGGGGGGGGTTGATCCCCTTAAGTTTTTCCAAATAGTTTTACCTCCAAATGTCCTTTTTAACATGTTTTAAGCCGACAGGTATCACATAAAACAGAAAGGAACCTGTTAAAAATGTGTTCATTGTATGATGACATTTCCTGCCTTGTCTATGCAGTTTTTCTGTACCAATCAATGATAACGCGAAAGCATCGCCTGACAATCTGGAAACTTCTCTGCGCATTTTACACACGCTTATGCTTATATTTAAGCAGATTAAATAGTGTTCCTTTCGAAAATAAACAAGTGACAACGTTTCATTTGATCTGAAAAGGAATATGATTTAATTTAATCTTACTACACCTCGATCCATGTCTCAGGCTATACTGCTGACTCAAGAAAATAAACTCCAGCCAAGATCAGCAAAGAAATTAGCTTCCGTAAAATGCATCTTTATCTAATTCCGGTTGTCGGAAGACGCTTTCTCATGATCATTGATTGGTACCGAAAAACTGCATAGATTGAAAATAATGGAATAGGCAGGAAATGCCACCATGCAATTAACACGTTTTCAGTGTTCCTTTCCATTT
>NC_054574.1:2388559-2413559 GCF_017654505.1 Polyodon spathula | reverse complement strand
CATTTAGAACCAATGAGAAGCCACAGTAGGAATTTAAATATTTTAATAGTTTTTTTTCTGTTTTTTAAAAGGTGTCAGTTATACCGATCAGCTGTAGATTATTTATAGAATATAATGTGCGTTAAACGCATGACGTCTTGTCCACATTGATGTAGAAGTGCATCATAAAAAAAGGTACATTTTCACAAAATAGCCTGAAATGTGGTACTATGAATTAAGATCCGGAATTTCAATTAAATGTAAATTGGATCATTTCTAAAAGAGTCACATTTTTCATCAAAATGATGGTGTCGCCATCTGTTAGCAGCAGAAACGTGATTTGTTACCATTACCAATGCAATGCCATGCCAACTTCACATTGATTTAATACAGTCATTGCACGATTCTCCTGCCTAAGATATCTGGACTCCAAAACAAACAGCAACTGCTATGAACTCTATGGACATCCAAAAGCATTGCCAATCACAGGTAATAGAAACATGATTTAAAAGGCCTGCATGTACAAGGCCAGGGTGTACTGTGTGTGAATGCTGTATGTTGGGGGGTGTGAGGAGGTGACTGGGGAGTTTGTATTCTGCAAGATGCTGATAGTACTAGAAGAAAAGGATTCACTGCTGTGCTCGTTGGCACCAGACTGTATTGGAATAGTGCATTCACATAATAAAACCACAGACTGCACAAGCCACTGTGTACTCAGGCACCCACAAAGTAAGGGCAAGCAGTCTGTCATCCCAGGATACGTGTCTCCATTTCCAAAATCGCACCGGTTGCGTTTTTCAAGAATATTTTCATTCAATTATTTAAAAGTTATTTTTACCAGCTTAACATCTCCGTCATCACTGTGTATTCTTCTGTTGCGCAGTTCAGGTAAATAAACAGCACTGATACACAACAAATTGAAAAATTATTCAAGGTTATATTGCTCCTTTCTTTGTCTCTGTTTTAACTGGCTTTGAGCTTGTCTGGAGAATCCTAAGTGCCGAGACTGAGCAGGCTTCCTCCTTCCATTCATGAAGCGCTGGTAAGCATGACGGCATGTAACACAAACAGCTCTTACGATTACATGTTACTGTTTATTTTTCAGTAAAAACAAGTTTAACAGAGTTGGTTCTGCTATGTAAGATGTTAAAAATTGCATTTTTACACAACACTCGCTCATGTCTGGTCACTGTCACAACTGTTGCATGAAACTGGGGTTCCCGTATTCTGCTGGTGTTAATACTGCACCTATCTGCGCTTGCAAGCATTTGTACTCAATTAAATTGTTATTATTATTATTATTATTATTATTATTATAATTAGTTTATTTGTTAACGTCCTTCTCACGCTTCAGTTTATTAAAACATGTAATATGTGGCTCATCCAGTAACAGCACTCTGCATGGATATGCACTATAGCCTGGACAGCGCAAGTTCAATTCCAGGCTATGTCCCTGCTGACCATGATCGGAAGTTCCTAGGGGGTGGCGCCCAATTGGCGGAGCGCCACCCAGGGTGGAGGGAGGGCTGGTCGGCCAGGGTGTCCTCAGCTCACCACGCACCAGCAACCCCTGTGGTCTGGCCGGGTACCTGCAGGCTTACCTCTAAGCTGCCCAGGGCTGCATTGTTCTCCGACGCTGTAGCTCTGAGGTGGCTGCATGGTTAGTCTGCAGTGTGTAAAGAAGCGGTCGGTTGATGGCACACACTTCGGAGGACACAGCGCAGGGGTGGTAGCGATGAACTGAGCCTTAAAATAATTGGACACAACTAAATTGGGGAGAAAATAATTTTTTTAAAAATAAGCAATTTTTCCCCTTACAGATCGACGTCATAGCACATTCATAAATACTGACATATACTTTTAAAGAAAGAGGCAGCATTTTTGAGTTGCAGGCACCAATGCGCTTACATTTGCAACCATTTGCAGTCTGGAGCCCTGTAACTAATAATAATAATAATAATAATAATAATAATAATAATAATAATAATAATAATAACTAAAATAAAAATGAGCACAGTTCTTGGAAACAAAGGTTGTTCAAAAAGAAAGAAAAAAAACAGTTCTCCAAATGCAGATTCTTTTTAAAACGGATATCATTATTTTCTATTTTGATTTTTTTCTTGAGAAACATTAAGTGATCTACATGTTCTGGTTCACAGAAATCCACTGGAATTTCACAGGAATTTCACCGTCGCCCTGATGAGATTATAAACATTATTAATGACCCGCCTCTGCCTGGCTTCTGTTTCGCTCAGCTGCCGACGAGCTTGAGAAAAAACCCTGAACACAGTGACTGATAGGTGAGCCTGCTAGAGGACATTCTAATACATACTAATGAATGCTCATGCTTATGTTAACAGATCATATTACTTTACTAAAAAAAAATATCACAGTTCACCGTGTGAATCAATGAATCGGCACACCACTATACTGAATGAATGTAGTGTACAGGTAAATGTTTAGTGAATGGCTACGCACGTCACATTTCAATCTGCAGCCTGTATATCGCATCTCATTCCAGTATCAAACTTATTGCCAGCTCCATCTGAAGTCTAAAATCCAATCTGCAGCCAGACATTACACAACAGTCAAAATATCCCTTAGAGAAGTTTACCACAGTAAAATAACAAATACAGCACAGTGAAATAATGGTAAAGCAAAGGTAAGCATTGTAACGTCCAGGGAAATCAAGGCAGGAGCTACGCCACCTGACTTCTCAGAGAGAATTAGGACCATTAGGACCAAGCCCTCGGCAGGACGAGGTCCGCTTGGTGGCGAGGTCACTACTTCAAATTATGAGATGGCTGCATTGTGATACAGCTAATTCCAAGGCTGGGTGCTCGGCACCCTCATGGAAACAGAGTTAATAAAGATTGAAAACACACAAGAGAGGGCCTGCTGCTTGCTAAGGCCCCAGATATAGAAGGGAGGTCCCCCCTGTATTTGGCAGTTAGTGTTCTTCAATTTGTAGAAGATTTTATTTGCAAAAAGTGCTCTTATTCAATGACTATTGCAAAAGGTTTCTGATCTTGAAAAACAAATAGAGTCTCTCAGAAGCCTAGACAATCATGAGCATTTCATTGAAACCAGTTTTAACAAAATGAATAACACTTGGCTAGTGTTGGATACTGAGCGTGAAAATGACAATGTCCCTGATTCTAATTTTTTAAATGAGGCTGCTCCATTCGACATCTGAATACCACAGCGTGATTGCAGAAGCGTATGTGTAGAGGGACCTGAGAAAATAAATATATTTGGAAGGAAATTATTGAATGAGGATTGGGTGACCCCTAGAAAAGGTAGGAAGAGGAGACGGATAAGTACTCAAAAAACAGAGGAGATCAAATTATCTAACAGAATTCAAGCACTGAGCAACAATGGCAATGCATTGACTGGAAATGGGGTGGGGGGGGGGTCTGTTAGTAGCTGACTCAATTATTCGCCACATTGACAGTGATTTTAGCTGTAAAGACCCTATGAACAGAATTGTTACCTGCCTCCCTGGAGCAAAAACTAAGGACACTGAATCAGTAGTGTTCAAATGATTAAACAATTGGAAAAAGGAGTCTGTGGTCATTGTACACGTGGGTACAAATGACATAAGAAATAGGAAATCTGTACTTCTAAAAGAGGACTTCAGATCATTAACAAAACAACTAAAAAGGTCAGGATGCAGAATTATTCTGTCAGGTTTATTACCTGTTATTGGTTGTGGGGATGAAAAATTCAGCAGAATTAGGGCTGTAAATGCATTGCTAGCTGGCTGTTGTGCTCAAGAGGGTCTGGGTTTTATAAATAACTAGGGCTGTTTCTGGAGAAGAAATAGATTTTATAAGAAGGATGGACTTCATCTAAATAGATCAGGGGCAAGCAGGTTAGCTGCTAATATTGAGAGCCACCTTGCAAAGTATTTAAACTAGGCACTTGGCGGGGAGGGACCTAAAGAGATATGCAAGATTGAGGCTATAGCTTCCTGCTACCCCTGCTTCCCAGTGATTAATAATATAGGTGTGTGTTCCAGTAATCTTATTCCAATTATCCCTGCTCAATCACTTGCACTAGATGGGACTGTTCTAGGTTTATGCTTATTTAATGTCAGGTCTCTGTCTAATAAGGCTCCATTAATGAGTGATTTTATTCAGGATTACAGGATTTATATTTTATCATTAACTGAAACTCGGCTTTGACCTAATGACATTGTCTCACTGATTGAGGCTTCCCCACCTTGCTATTCTTTATTTCAGAAAGCTCGCTCTACTGGGCGGGGAGCTGGACTTGCTACTATTTTCCGTAGTGAACATAGAATTAATCAGGTTACTGTCCCAGGTTATTCATCTTTTGAACTGCTAACATTAACACTAGATAGTGCACTACCTGTTCATGTTGTAATTATCGAGCGCCTGAGTCAAACCCGTTATTTTTATCTGAATTTGGTGACTTGCTCTCTTCATTGACAGTCCATTATGATAGGATTCTTCCACTGGGTGATTTTAACCTACATGTTGATACAGAATCTGACTCCACTTCTGTGGAATTTATGAGGCTACTGGATTCCTTAGATTATACCCAGCATGTAAAAGGTCCCACTCACAATCGTGGCCATGCTCTAGACCTGCTAATCTCTCGTGGGTTAGTTGTTAAAAATGTATTAACTACAGATCTCACCATTTCTGACCAGCTTGCTATTCTTTTTGAGGTCAGCATACCAGTAACTACGGATTCCATGGAACGTACACTTGCATCTCGGGATATTAATTCCTTAACTGCTGGTAAGTTTTCTGATATACTGAGTTTATTATCAATCCCGGAGGGCTTATCTGTACATGAGATGGTGAATACCTACAGCACCTCACTGACTGGTATCTGAGATGATGTAGCGCCAGTCAAAACTCAGAGGGTGTTTTGTTTTAAAAAAAAGCTCAGTGTGTTTAATGATAAAACTCACAAATTGAAATATGAGGGTCGGAAATTAGAAGGGAGATGGCGGGTAACGAAACTGCATGTTCACTACACTATATGGAAGGACCACCTGGCTAAACATAGGAAGGCTCTGGCATTGGCCAGATCAACTTATTACTCTAACTTAATTGAAACTAAGAAAAATAATCCTAGATTTATTTTTGCTACAATTGATAAATTAATTAATCCTTCTCTATATAGTTCCACTGGTTTTATTCCTAGCTGTAATTACTTCTTAAATCACTTTAAAAATAAAATACTACACATTAGAATCAGATTCCACAAACCTATTCTATTAAGGAGGCTTGTTGCACAGTATTATCTATTAATGCCTCTAAGGCTACTATGGAGGTATTTTCTTTGATTACCCTTCAAGAGCTGACAGCTCTGATTCAGCACATGAAAACTACGACATGTTCTCTTGACTCCATTCCTACAAAATTATTAAGAAACACTTTTGGAGTTATTATTACCCACATTATAAAAATTATAAATGGTTCTCTTCCAGTATTGTTCTCTCAGCACTTTAGGTAGCTATAGTAAAGCCAATGCTCAAGAAACACAACTTGGATCCCAAACTCATTAATAACTACAGGCCCATCTCCAGCCTTCCATTCTTAGACAAGGTTTCAGACAGGGTTGTTGCATTTCAAGAGCAAAGTTTTTTTTTTAACTCTTAATGGTGTATCTAAGAACTTTCAGTCTGGATTTCGTGCTGCACATAGTACAGAGACAGTCCTTGGCAGAGTGGTGAATGACCTGCTGATAAGCTCTGACTTGGGCTTTCCATCAGATCTAATTCTTCTTGATTGAAGTGCTGCTTTTGACAGCGTAGACCACTCCATCTTATTAAATCAGCTCAAATACTTAGTGGGACTGTCTGGCTTTGTCTTATCCTGGTTTCAATCGTACCTATCTGATAGGTATCAATTTGTCTCTATTGTGGAGGAAAAGTCAGCATTGACCGAAGTTGATTGCAGTGTTCCACAAGGTTCTATTCTGGGTCCACTGCTATTTTCATTATGTATGTTACCATTGGGTGATATTATTAGGAAGCATGGTGTGAACTTCCACTGCTATGTGGATGACACTCAGCTTCTTCTGTCGGGGTGTTATTTGCTGCTTGCCTTGCTGATATCAAGTGCTGGATGTCTCAAAACTTTGTAGACTCCCATAACCAACTAAAAAAATGTAAGATTGCATGAGTTTGATCCTGGCAGTCTTTTATCAAATCCTAAAACAGAAATACAAAATTGGGGGGTTCTCTTTGATCTTGATTTATCATTTGAGGGAAGTTTCTAAAGTATCCTTCTATCACTTGAGAAACTGAGACCTATTATCTTCTTATCTGACGCCAAGAGACAAACACATGCCTTTGTTTCTTCAAAGACTGATTACTGTAATGCACTCCTCTCTGGCATCCCAAAACGTGCGGTGTCCCGCCTACAGCTTGTTCAGAATATCGCTGCTAGAATTTTGATAAAAACCAAAAAAAATGAGCATATCACCCCTGTTTTAGCCTCTTTGCACTGGCTCCCTGTTTAATATATAATTGATTTTCAAATCTTATTATTGTCCTATAAAGCCTTGAATGGAGCAGCACCTAGCTATTTGCAGGAGCTACTGACCGCGTATCTCCCAAATCACACTTTTAGATCACAGGAAACGGGGCTGCTTGTTGTTCCCAGGATCAATAAAATCAATACGGGAGGGAGGGCTTTTTCTTTTAGAGCCCCTAAACTATGGAATGCTCTACCTCCATGTGTCTGAATTCAAGTCAGTCCCAGAAGCAGATGGAAATGTATATTATAGTAAAAATCTAAACCTAAAAGGTGACCAATTCTACTCTTTTTACCAAGCGATCTATTTATTAAACACATGTCAGTGAGAAATCTATGGATGAATGCATTCTAAATTGAGCAGCCAGTGCTGGATATAGTAGTGTAAGCTAGATTCCTGTTTATTTTACCAATTGATAACATTTAAGCCCTATTAATCAAAAACATTTAAGCCCTATTAATCAAAATTCCACATTTTCAGAATAAGCTCTCCTATTCGTTCAGCCATGACATTAAGAGATGCTCTGGTTTTAATTAAAAAGGAAGACCTGCCTTTTAAGCCAACTGGAGCAATGTGTGTATTTGAAAGGGTAAGTGATTCTTCATTGAAACTGAGAGTCCAGTATAGACTGGCAAACACTGCACTGTTCTGGGAATGTGTTGGCACAGAACAGCATTCGCAGCTCTTTGGCACGAAATAACCAGTTGGACTTCTAACTCAGCTGGTACAGAAATTGATTAGGAACTATTGTTTCTGCATGATAGTATTACTGTCTACATCACTATCTAGCACTGCCCAGTACATCTTTAAAACTAGAGATCTTAATAGTTGAGATTCAACATACTCTTATAAAGGTTTTTTTTTTTAAACTACAGCAAAGTGTCATAAGTGTTAAGGAGGCAGTGTGGTCCAGTGGTTAAAGTCCAGGGCTTGTAACCAGCAGGTCATTGGTTCAAATCCCACCTCTACCCAGAGCAAGTCTCTTAACCTCCTTGTGCTCCACCCTGCAAATGAGATGCTAAAACAATGTTCTAAGGTTAGTGACTCTGCATATAATGCACAGCTCACAGCCTACCTCTGTAAAGTGCTTTGTGATGGTGGTCCACTATGAAAGGTGCTATATAAGAATAAAGTTATTATAATATTAATGTCAAGTGGAAAAGAAGCTCTTAGAGACATACTGTTGGACTGGTTATGGACAGACAAGCACCCCCATACAGTATATCCCCAGAATAATGTCAATAACAAGTTTCATGAGAACTAGATAAATGTACAACCCTTTCCACTATATACAGTTAAATACTGTACTCACAAATGCATGCAGTCATTTATAAAAGCTTCTCACGATTGCTTTTATGATTAGTTCCAAACATTCTCAAGAAGTTACATTTTAAATGTTTAAACATGTTTGAAATTGAAATGTAAATGAACAGCCTATTTGAAACATCTAAATAGTTGTCTATGATCAGGTTATTTAGATATATATTTGGAAACATAATTGATCAAAGAAGCGACCTACACCCTAGTTTGGAAGCCTATCATAAACACAACTACGTATGGAATTGCTAACAGGATGAAGATTCTGGAACACTCAGGAAGTACGAATAGCAGTAGTCCCGCTATGTTAAAGTGTAGCTTATCTAGCAGCCTCTGCTGTCATTGTCTGAGGCAGTCTGTGGAGGTCAGAGGTCATATTCATTGTGTTTTATAGTCGATAACAGGTAGCAAGCTCTTCCTCAAACATGACTGAGGATCGACGTGTATGTCTGCCTTTTGTTGAACATGTGTTAGGAGGTTAGCTATGAGCCTTTGTAGCAGAGTGGAGAATTTAACCCTTCAATGTCACATTTGCTTGTGGTTATAACATATTATGTTTTGAGATGAAAAGGGAGAAAGCTTTATTAAAATCTTGAATTATTTACATTTGCTTGTGAATTTAGCGTATTAAGGTTTATAAAGTCCTCAATAAGACTTTACACATAGTAATGACCATGTGGATTAAGTGCATGGAATTATTTTGTTAGCTACAGTCACTAGAGAAAAGTGTAGCGTACAGATCAAAAGAGGTTTTAATGTATTGTATAACGGACATAGGATGCTGTGCCCACTTCTGCTCACTGCATTACCAAATGAAGAGTGTATCCCTGGAGTGAGTCCACTAGGAGCAACCAGACCAATCCCAGGGCTTAAAGGAACGAGCTACAAATATTGGTTGAAGGAACTGAACTATTCAGCCTAGAACAAGTCTTTCAAATCTTTGACAAAGTTAACCAATACCTTAAGTGCAGCACAGAAGCCAGGACCAGGGGACACAGTTGGAAGTGCCGTGGAAACTTGGGAGAGAGGGTAGGAGACACTTTTTACCCAGAGTTTCAGGGTAAGGAATAGGTTACCTAGCCATGTTGCTGAAAAATCAGGATCCTCTCAGAAGTTTTAAGATCTTTAACATCAGTCAGTTACTAAGAACCGAACCAGCACTGCTGGTCTGAATGGCCTTCTGTTGTTCTTATGTTAAGTGGTATCTTTAAAACGTAGCTGATGTTTTCAGCAGGGTATATGGGGGGGGGGGGGTATTCTTGATCCATTTGCTGGGTTTTTTGGCACTCTCTACCTAGGAACAATGCTCTGTTTAGTGAGGCAAAGTCAAATCTGTTGGCTTCAAAAGGCTAAGTGGTGTTTGTCTGCGCCGTTTGAAGGGGATACTGTCCGAGTGAAAGTGTTGGGAATTGAACACATGAGGATGAGGAGCTTGGCAGAGCCAACAAGCGGGTAACAATCTCAAATTGCACGTGACATCGAGGCTGCTAGACCTGTGGCTTTCAGGATTTCAGTGGATCCTTTCTGTCGACATTTGTAACTTTTGCCTGTCTCAATTAAAAATGCAGGCTCACATAGCTAGCTTCTCAGTAATATGTGCTCTGTGCATTTCTAGATTATAGCATTTCCACTTGCATTTGTTTTGTGATGAGAACTGGCAAAATATAATGAAACAATCGTGCTATTTAATAATGATGTTTTCTCTGTATAAGGCAAAAAAAGGGTTTCTAATGTTGTATAGAATGTAGATGTCGAGGGTTTGCTGTGAATATAATCCCAATTAATGTTATTTAGTTTGATTTGTGATTGGTCTACATGTATTGGGTAACTCTTGGTTATACTTTGAAATAAGTGTCAATGTTTCATATATAACGATGCATAAAGTAAAGCACTGTTTTGTTGAATTCATAACATGGTACTAGGCTATAATCTTTAATATATGTAATTACTGGTGAAGTTATAAGGAGACAAACATTTCAAGCATGAAACATTATATTATCTAGGTCCAGGCTATAATCTTTAAACTCATAACGGTATTCTCCTAGCAGTCCAGATTCAATTTTTATATACTTTTTTGTTTTAATCATCAGATCCTGGTGACTTTTTAGAAGTGTAATGCACTGTGGCCCCAGTACAGCTCTCAGACATCTCACTAAGCTGGTCCTCAGCTGGTCCTCCAGAGTGCAACACTCTGCCCTCAGTGGATGTAAGAAACACATCCATAACAAACAGAAGAAACATGGCATGTCTGACACCCACTAGGGGCAGAGTGTTGCAGGGGGACAGGTTAATCGTTACACTCTGGTGTAAGAGATGATTCTGCGAGCTCTATTGAGGCCACAGGTGCGCTTTGAACACATCAGTTAGGATAACTCTGATATACCTGTACTGAGCTGCTTTTAAAACACGGATTGTAATGTGTGCAGTATGAACGATGGAATTTTTAGAAACCCTGAATAGACTAAGTGGGTTATTTGTTTATCATTGTAAAAAGTGCTTCATGATAATTAGATTGCTTTGATCCATTTAGGATTTACTATAACTATTTGTAGAACAAATTAGTCTTAATCCTCTCAGATTGCTTGTAATAGCCTGTATCCTCCAGTATAGGACCTTAAGGCAATCTGTCCCTTTTCCAGTTAATTGCATCTTCATATCCATATATCAGTACTAAACCAATGTATGGGTCTTCCTTCAGGAACACTATTACAGGAAATCACAAATGATCTGTTGGCACCATTGTGTTATGTGGCTTTAACATTTAATCTCAGATTATATTTTTTATGATTTGGATCATATTTCTATAGATGAAACATGTGAATTTACACTTATTAAATTAATAAACTAAAATATGGTGATATTAAAGTGGTTGTAGCTGACAAAATAATGCCATAAACCTTGCTCTCAGTTCGCTTTATTGGTCTGAAATGTGCAGTTTCTTTGGAAAAAAACATCTTCAAGTAAAGAGCAATGACCTACGAAGTGTAATTGTAACACATTTCACTGACAGGGCTTTTCTTTAACAGAGTGCAGAGATCATGTTTCAAAATGAAAATGCGTGTTATTTTGTGCTTTTTTCAAAACTGCACATTTTCAACCCATGTAGTTAATGAAGTTTTATTTTTTGTTCCTCGGCTATTTATTGTACTGGGAAATTACAAACGGAAATTGTGTTCATTTTTTTTCTGACAGTCGTCTAAATCATTTTTGTGTGTGTGGGGGGGGGGGGGTTGTGCATGTGGCCTCATAGAGCCTCAAAGGTACAATATGCTGGTGACTTTATTAACATCCACGAATGCAAAAACAGTACACATGATGATTAGAAACGTGTTTCATAATAAACAGATATAAAATGATATTACAAATACAGGTTATTAAGTATTCTTATAAATCACAGTAGTAGAATGACTTTATTTTAAGTCAGGAGGATGTGATCTCTTGGGCAGATAATGATATGCAAAGAGAATCTAAGCAACAAGATTAAGATAATGTGTGCTATATTAGAGCTCTACCATTAAGGCTAGTGGGCACATTTTGGAATGCTTTCATCACAACTGATAATGACCCATGCTAGTTAGCTAAGCTAAATTAATCCTTAACACAATTTAAAATGCAATTAAAAGCTTAATAAACCTTTTTTTTTTTTTTTACCAGAAACAGAAACAAGAAAGTTATTAACATGTTCCTTGACTTAGTTCTTTAATTAAGAACATTCTTTAATTTTGTATAATTAAAAACTTCAAAGCTTTCATAGTATTTCACTGCCTGACTACTTTACTAGGATTTAATATGTGGTTGCCCTAATGACAGCTTTGAAACAATGTGGCATTGTCTCCACAAGGTGCTGCTAGGTATCGCAAGAGAATGCATTCATTAATATCTCATGCATTATTGTTTAATTTCATCCCAAACATACTCAGTTGTATTGACATCCGGCCATTGTGGTGGCCAAGGAAGATGCCTGGCTGAAAGGATTTCAGTCAGCAGGGAAAACAGCTGATTGGTTACTGATAGGAAAGAAGCCAGCAAAGAGGTCGAGACAATTTCACCCACCAGGCGACCAAACAAGTGCAACAATGTCAGAAAGCACTGATATCAAACAGAAGTTTCTTTAACGAAGTACAGTACCAGAAATCCAAAACCAATAACGTGTGCTTCATTTGGACCAGTGACGCATAAATAAGAAACGGACGTGCAGAACTGTATTGCGTGTGTGAAAACACTGCAGCTAACCTTGCTTTACAAAAGGAGGGAAAGGGGTAGCTGTATTAAAAGCCAGTGGAAAGTCAATGTAGGACAGCACAGAGCTGGAAATGCAGCTGAGAGCACTGGAGAGGAAAACATTGTATATCTCAAACCACCTTTGTGCCTTGCAAGGTTGTGTGAAGGTCAGGATTCAATTTTCCTATTCCCCTCATAGCTCACTGTGGCCTCTAACTAGCAGAATATGAGTGATGGGTGGTTGGCTGTGCCTGCCCTGCTTCTAGAATATTTAAAACCCAGCAATGCTTTTTAACAAAGCTCTGTCAGATAAGGCAAAGCCAGGCATGGCAAACAACATGTACTCTGTAAAGCAAAAGGAATTCACTAACAGAATAAAGCCGTGTGTGTTGTTAGTAAGATTTTTAACCCGCGTAGCATTCCTTGATCCATCACTGACGTTGCACTAAAAATACTAAACAGTTATTGCCGTTTCTGATTACAATACGGATTGGACAGTAAGTTACATTGTACAAACATAGTGTTATTATAACACTAATTACATTGATGCAGTATTACTGGAATAAACCCACATTTGAAAAGCAAAGCATGTGAAGGGACTGGAAGCTTTTGAAATGCACTATGAGGAAGTGAAAGAGATAACAGAAGTTCTGAAATCTTTGGTATGTTTCACTGCCCCATACCATATTGTAAAACTCAACATTCGAGAAATTACTTATATGGGGTGGCGATACTTATAAGAAACTAAGTCTAGCATACAAACATTTGGCCTAGTGATTTTATTATTGACACAAGTGCCTTTATTATTTACACTTATAAAGGCACTTGTCTTCTTGACTTGCAGGTTGATTTGATCAAGCTATACCCATGATGAACTGAGCCCACAACATGCACACTACAATAGCCAATTCCACAGAAATCACAATGGCTTGGAAGCCATAAGGTCTTAGCCTTCTTTTAGGTCATTTGTCATTTTACAGCGATTAAGAAAGAAAAAATAGCTCAACATATATGTATATATTTTTAAAACAGCCCTAGTTGTCTCGAAGAGGGTGAAAGCATAGCTCTCGAGTGTTCTTGCTTAGCAAAACATGTCAAGGTTGCATTAGAGGGAATGCGACCTTCCCTAAGGAGGGAAATGTGTAGTTGTCACTGTTGGTTTGGTGAGAAGAGGCATCAAAAGTGTATTCTTGTGTTAGATTCAAAGGCAAAACAATGAACTTGTGTACCCTCAACATCACCAATGAAGGCTTGCACCGAGCAGGAGTACATGTCAATGGACACACTGTGTGTACCAGAGGGCTCTCAGCTGTCACCAGGGGTAAAATTGGATTTTAAAAAGTGGCAGGCTTGCGATGACTGACATAGAAAATACAATTCATAACTACAAAACACCTAGAAAGGTTTGGAAATACTAAAATAATATGTTTATTGAAGGCGTTGAGAAAGACTTCTAGTCAAAATGTTTGTCATTGAACTTATTAAGTTTTAGTATTTATATGTAGAACAGAAAACAATTTAAATCTAAACAACGAGAATAATACATTAGTTAAGATATTATTTATATATTTGATTTTGATTGCATCCAAAAAGCTAGCAGTAGTAGAAAGCCTTCTCAAAATGGCTTATAGTTGACAGGTGTTTAAACATTAAACTTTTCAGAAATTACTTTTCATACACAATATGGATTTCACGTTTTAGCAATTCCATCTCAACATGGAAAGAGTACCTTGAGCGTGAGTTTTGAGTTCTCAGCTTAGTCCATTGAAAGCATTAGTTCGCATATTACCAGACAATTACTTAGCAGTGGGAGCAACAAACAGTAGACTAGTCTAATCGAAAACTGGAATTCGACTTATCACATGTCATGTGATTCTGAAGTAGGTCTGAAGTGTGCTTATCACATGTCATGTGATTGTGAAGTAGGTCTGAAGTGTGCTTATCACATATCATGTGATTCTGAAGTAGGTCTGAAGTGTGCTTATCACACGTCACGTGATTGTGAAGTAGGTCTGAAGTGTGCTTATCACATGTCACGTCATTGTGAAGTAGGTCTGAAGTGTGCTTCTCACACGTCGTGATTGTGAAGTAGTTGTAAATTAGCAGTCATTCTTATTGCTGGCTTGTGGCTATTTATCATGCACATTACAATACCCAACTGAGTTCAAAGGATTTTCATGGATGAAAATGATATATATAAAAAACAGCTTCACTGTAATTACAGTACTTCCACATTACCACAAGCCAGAAATAGCCAGCTGTGTCAGTACAATTAGGAGTGGTTTGCAGTTAGCCAAGATAGGCCATGCGTAGTAAACCAGCAGGAAGTTAAAGCTATGAGAACAATTTAGTAGTTTTCAATCTGAAATATTATTTCAGTTTGGAGATCGAGAACTTGTTATGAACACCCACACTAGACACAAGGGAAGTTCAATTAATAGCAGCAGTTTATTAAATACAGAAATGGCTGATATCAATATCAAAAGTCTAATGAATCCTAGACGTGTAATATGTATGAAGGATAACCAATTGAACCAAAACTGTAATCTAATGTACCTAGTTATACTCGTCTACAAATAGCAAGTGTACTTAAAAGCTCTTCATGCGAATGCATGAGGAAATCTAACTTTCAGTTACTAATCGAGGTGCATTAAAAAGTTACTTTTCACAAGTTATGTAACTTCAATTACTCAATTAACTTTCACGTGAAGAATGTAGCACAGGCTACCCTCAGCAGCCCAGGGCAACACTGACTCATTCACTGTCTAGTTGTAGAACTTGTTTAGTTGAATTGTGCTATGACGTTCTCTCCACGATGATTCTTCAATCCCCAACAGGATCAACACAGTCTTTATGTGTTTCATCTTCTTTCATTCTACAACCACAACTGTGGTCCAACACAGTCTTTAGGTTATTTTACAATCCAGTAGATTTAGACTTGTTTAGATCTCTTTGATACACGGCAGGTATGTCTCTTGCCCTGGAGCGGTCTCTCTGCTTCTTTCCCCACGGTCCTGCTCTTTCAGGCCATCACCACATCTTCCCCGTATAACATCAGCAGCTGAGATTTACTTTGTGCTTTCCTACAGTCAAGGAGCGGTGCGGCACCCTTAGGCTTTCGGAGTTTGAGTTTATTCCATTGGATTGAAAATCTGTGCTTTTCTACATTACTCTGCATTAAACGGATTTCCATTATACATGCTTATAACTTACTTGAATTCCCTCACTAAGCTGATTGCATTTGAGGAAACAAACACAAGCTATTGTTGAAAAGGCCAAGAGGGGGCCACGAGACTCAAATCTCTGTACCTTTTAACTGCCAGACACCAAGCTGATCCTGGCTGTACCAGCCTTATGCTTAATTCTTTCCAACTCCAAGGTGATTCCTGCTAATTAATTTGATAGCTTGTTTTCATAGGGTTTTATAATAAAATAGTCCAATAAAAAAATCTGAATAAATGTTCAATGTCAAATAAAAGATGCCTGATTAATGTGCCAAAAGGCACACCAAGAGCCTTGGTCTTGTAATAGACTCATCACTGTTGGCAACTAGACATTGCGGGGAAGCCATTAAAAACAGAATGCTTGGGTATATAGGCAGTATATATCAAAAGAGGTTGTGATGAGATTGTGTAACGCACCGCTGAAGCTGCACTTGTGTTCAGTTCTGGCCACCTGTGGCAGTGTGCCTCGACCCTGTGTGTGTCTTTATGTTTCATGTTGTCTGTTACATGTGGATATTGTGGCGCACGAGATATAAATGGGTCTGTGTTAAAATATATAGTTGTATTTCGGCACAGGGATTGCACAAATGAGTTCACATGCTGGGATTCCAGTGAATAATGAATTAGTAATTGAATCCCAGTACTGCTGTATATATAGATGCACAAGTCACTCACTCGGGGTTGGGTGTTCAGGGAGAAAGAACGGGAGAGACAGTGAGGAGAGTGAGGAGCAGTGAGGAGAATAATAATAATAATAATAATAATAATAATAATAATAATAATAATAATAATAATAATAATAATAATTGCTACTTCGTGCTGGAGGACCAGCATGGATCTTGTTTGTGGAGTCCACTGTTTGTTTAGTGTTAGACCGTTTTGTTTGTTTATTTTGGTTCAAAGTGCCATGTGCTGTTTTGTTCAACTGTTTTATTTTTGTATTGGAGAAGCGGCTGCAATCATTTACCAAGGGGTCACGAGTGACGGTATAAATAGGGGTCGAAGCAATGTTATCTGTTCCTTCGTTGTGGTTTAGGAAAAGTGACCCTGAAGGACCTGTGTTTTGTGTATCTGTATCGTGAGTGTTTGTTTGTTCTGTCTAATTGTTACTTGTATCACTAGACAGCTAACACATTCCAGAGCTGTCGCCAGCACGAACGAGGAACAGCACTGCACTGTATCACACTAAACTGCATATGCACCACTAGCACTAATTCAGGCACTAACGGACTTGTGTATCTGTTTTGTGTTTTATGTGGGTGTATAAAAAAAACTAGACTATTATTTGCGGGGCAAACCCGGGGATTATAAATTAAGTAACACACACTGCTGTATTACTTAATATCAGTATTATTTACTGCTTGTTTTGCCGTATGGCACTGGAAAACAAAAAGATCTTTAAACAAACTTTGCACCTGGAATATAATAGTCTGTTCATTGATCACCTGCACACACTATTAACCACTTTGCCACAGACTCCTGTACACTGTAAGAGATCACAAAGTCTTTTAATGATGTGATAGATGCCGGTATTTCTGCCATTGTTTAAGCCTGCATGTATTACCTGAGCCCTGTATTCCTAACTCGGGAGATGTTGTACACAATTTATCTTTGAATCAAGGAGGAGAGCATGCACTTGTTGAAAAGCCGCAACAAGCTTTGCGTTCCTAAGACAATTTACAGGTTTCTTAACACAGCATCTTCACCTCAAATGAATATTTTATAGCCTTGTCTTACTCTCCATCGATCATAGGGTAGGGTTGCAAGATCTTTAGAAAGGAGCCCAGTGTTGAAAGAATATTTTACACAGAGGGAGGTATCTTTTCTCCAGTCTGTAAAATCAGTGAGGAACTGAATACCCCTTCATGTTGTACTGAAATTCAAGTCTTTGAAGCACTAAGAAGGGCTATCAGATTAGAATCGATTCAAAATATGTGCTCACCCATCAAACAAAATTGTGGAGGAGCTGTGCACAGGTAGATGGCAGCATATCCGTCGAATTCAAATCCTGCACGGTAAATACATTGTTGCTAAAATGGCCATTTTTAAATGCTTATATAGTTGTACATATGTCACATACATTTCCCTATAGCTGGAAAACCCCTATACTAATGTGATGAAACTTGGCATTAACAATATTTTGCATACGTTATTGGGAGGATCAGTTTATGGGGATCTATGGAGGTGTCTCTTTGTCATATATCCATCTGTATGTCACACATTTTTTAAAATAAATCTGGAAAACCGAGCATTAAATTATGTGTAAACCCCAGTATTGACATAATTTAGTTATTGGATCAGATTATTTAGTTATTGGATCAGATTGCAGGAATGCATGGATGTGTATCTCTGCAGCATGTGGAATCATTGAAAACAATGATTCCACATGCTGCAAAGCAGTCATTTTAATATGCTTCACCTCAATGAATACCCATTTTCATGAAACTATTCATTGCTACTTCTTATTCTATGCATTCTGTTGATGTACGATAAGGTCATCAACTTTGTCATAAGGGTGGCTTTAAGTTTGAATTTACAGCCGCGAGCAAGGCCACAGAACTAAGCAACTATAAAACTAATACATTTCATTAGGACTCCAACATATTGCAACCCGAGTTGTTGATCCAATTCGGCTGCAACTCTGCTGGTCCCAGGGTGGGATACAAGTCTGAGTTTCAATCAAGGGTACAGCATACAGGCTGCAACTCACAGCCACAGAATAGGACAGAACTCTGATGTAATTCTACTGGACTGTATTTCATTCAGTCCCATGGTGGGTATTGAGACTATAACTCAGACCTTAGGGAGGCTCCTTCAGTTAAATTTCATTGCACAGCATTTTTCCAGTTTAAAATATATCACCCTATCACAGGCAGATCCAGCACTGCAGGTCATTCTTTACAAGACAGCTGCAACTATGAGTGCTGAGCAAAAAGTTCTTCTCTCCACACAAACGCGGACGCAGCCACTCAGCCATTTAAAGACATGATATTCCTGTCACTGTTTCTCACAGTATGTGCATGGTAAGTTTACCATGGTTTCCAGTATGTTTCAGTATGCTCTACCATGCCTTGCTGGGCTTCACAAAGCTAACCTACGCTTTACCATGTTTTCGCTGTACTTTATTACTTGGCTGGCCTCAAAAGGGCTCTCAAACATGTCTCGTGTTAAGCTGGCACAGAACAGGGGATGTAAGAAATACAGCATGGAATTGCACAGACTGAATGAGACTGCCCATTCATTTTACTATACAAGGACTCAAGGCAGCTATTAAATAAATAGTATGGGTTTGGATTTCTCAGATGGTCTCTTCATTGTACTGTAATGGTAGTTGCGTTCACGCCTACCAACACATTAAAAATAAAAATAAATAAAGAAATAATTTCCAGGGTGAAGTTGCGGTACACTACACCACAGACTCTATAGTACTGTACACTGCAGGCACAATAAATACTAATACTATTCATTTATTTAAAATATATAGTGGCTTGAAAATGTCCCAAAATTAGTAAGGTTCCCATCTGCCAATCTTGTCACCTCGTAACACAGGAGCTGAGAAGCTTATGCATGCTCTAATTAGGATGTGAATAGAACATATTTACTATTACTATCTTGGCTAGCTATAGGATAGGAACATGTCCTCTATACTATAAGATAGGAACATCCATACTATTACTATCATGGCTAGCTATCAGATAGGACAATCCTTACTATTACTATCCTGGCTAGTTATAGAATAGGATAATCCTTACTAGTACTGTCCTGGCTAGCTATAGAATAGGAACAGCTTACTATTACTATAGGATAAGGAAATACACATGAAAGAGGTTTTAAACTCCTTTTTAACACCCTAGCCATTTAAACAAGCCTACAGGTGGCATTAGTCAAGATGACAGAATCATGGTGCAGTTCAGTTACCAGAATGACGGGTACGCGGGGTTCAGGTTAGGATTGAGGTGTACAGTGCTGTATAACAGGGCGAGCAGCCCTGTACAGGGTATTTTTTGAACGGGATCTCCCCCTCTGCCCCTGTGTCATTTTGTGTTTGTATTATGATTGATTTATTTGTTTATATTGTATTTATATGATGGCGTAGCCCTGTTTTTGTTTTGTTATTGTTCTTATTTTGAAACGTGTTCAGGCAGAGGCGAGAAAGTAACTCGTCCTCTGCCAGGAATGACTAAAAACCTTGTGCAAAAGGTGGCCATCTCCCAAATTAAGTGATTAATTAAGATGGTCACCTGCATAAATACCTGCAGCTCTTTCCCCTCAAGGTGGGGTGTTCAGAGGAGGAACGAGAGAGAGCGAGGAGCAAGAGGTTCATTTAAAACTAAAGAAGTACAGGAACAGTGAAGGCGATTTGCCCAGCCTGACCTGGAGTTTATTATTTTGTTTTGTGTTCGAGATTTATTTGTTTACCCTTTTTTTATTTTCTGTGCTCTGTGAGTAGTGTTTTCTGTTTGTTTAAATAGTTACTATTGAAAATAAACACAATATTACACAACCTACTCAACACTTTGAAGAGGCAAGAGAATTTTTATTGTGAAACAATAGTTAATGAAAAATAAAAAATAAATGAAACATCTTGGTTAGATAAGTATTCACCCCCCTGAGTCACCTTTGGCAGCAATTGCAGCTGTGAGTCTTTTGGGGTAAGTCTCTACCAGGTTTGCACATCTGGATCGTGCAATATTCGCCCATTCTTCTTGGCAAAATTGTTCAAGCTCTTTCAAGTTGGATGGTAATTGCTGGTGGACAACAATCTTCAAGTCCTGAAACAGATTCTCAATCGGATTCAAGACCAGGCTTTGACTGGGCCACTCTAGGTCATTCACTTTCTTGTTTTTAAGCCACTCCAGTGTCGCTTTGGCTGTGTGCTTGGGGTCATTGTCCTGCTGAAAGGTAAATCTCCGTCCCAGTCTTAGTTCTTTTACCTGTGTTGGGTTTGCGCCAGATATAACGCTTTGCATTTAGGCCAAATTTTAATTTTTTTCTTTCATCGGACCAAAGAATCTTTTGCCACATCTTTTCTGAGTCTCCCACATGGGCTTTTTTCAGAAATGGCTTCCTTCTTGTCACTCTTCCATACAGGCCAGATTTATGGAGTACCTCGGCTATTGTTGACACATGGACAGTTTCTCCCACCTCAGCCATGGAATACTGTAGGTCTTTCAGAGTTGTCATTGGCTTCTTGGTGTCTTCTCTGACCAATGCCCTTCTTATCCAGCTGCTCAGTTTGGGAGGACGGCCTGCTCTAAGCAGATTCTGGGTGGTGCTGTAAACCTTCCACTTCTTAATGATCGACTTGCCTGAGCTCCAAGGGATATTCAATGCCTTTGAAATCTTTTTATACCCATCCCCTGATCTGTGCCTTTCCACTTTGAAAACTCCTTGGTCTTCATGGTAGTATCTTCGCTTTGAATGCACTACTCAGCTGTGGGACCTTACAGAGACAGGTGTATTTAATCTAAAATTATGTGAACCACTTTTATTGCACACAGATGGACTCAATTTAATGTATTGTGTGAATTTTGAAGGCAATTGGGTGCACCTGAGCTTATTTAGGAGTGCCGTAGCAAAGGGGGTGAATACTTATCTAATGAGGACTTTTCAGGTTTTTATTTTTAACTGATTTCTTTTTTCACCAACATAAGGGACAAACAGATAAACACAGTGAGTGAAATCACGTATTTACTTTTACTTGTGTTTTTAATTCTCTCCACACCCGTTCTCCACTCACCGAACACACAACCCCGAGTGAGTGAAAACATGCAGCTTTTCTGCAGCTGTACCAAGACTCGAATGCTAATCAATCATTCAATTGGAGTCTCGGTACAACTGCACATGAATTAATAAAAGTGTAATTTCCAGTGTAATTTTACCTGCACGTGAAGTGCTATGCAATCCTCATGCCTAAATACAAATATACATTTTTAAACACTTGTGTTACACAGACCCACTATACACCAATATTAATACACTACACGTAACATACAACACAAATAAATAGCCCAGGGGTGGGGCACTTTGCCACACACACCCATACTGTACAGCACTATAAACAAATGATTTCATACAGCCTACAATGTGGTAGTAATCAGATCAGTCATGACAAAAAGCCTAATTATTCCAAATGATTAACTGCATTACAAACATCAACAGTCCTGCTGTGATATATTAACTTTAGAGACACATTCTGAACTGTTTAAAAGCACCATTCTGTGATAAAATAATTCCAGTAAACAGTACAACAAATCAGAACTTTTCAGTTTTTTAGAAAATGACTCTTGCTGAGCATATTTTTTAAAATATAATTCTAAATGTTTGTATTTTATTTTATTTAGTATAACTGAAACTCCCAGAAGCTAGACGGATTGACTCGCATTTGAGTACCAATTACTGCTTTCCCCATGACTGACATGTTTTCAGTGTCGACACACCTTTACCATAATGTGTGCATTTTTAGGAAAATCAGAGACCTGCAAAATGATGGCAATATCAACTAGGTAGGTTTACTATTTTGTTAGCACCGTGCATTTAAAGCAGCTGACTTTGATAAAAGACTTGCATCATAGTTGATCTGTGAATAACAGGTAATATTTGGTACGGAAATATTTAGCAGTGAAAATCATTAGATTTGGTACGGAGACCCATTTGCAGCTTCATCCACCCACAAGTTATTAAAAAAAACTGGATTAAAATAAACGCTGTTGGCAGCTGGGAATGCAAGTGTGGCAGGCTGGCGAGTGGATAGAGGCCCAGAGACAGACTGCAGTTCAAAAAAATAACTATTTTATTATAAATAAACAAAAATAAAGTGCACAAGGGCAAAATAACAGATACTCAAACACAAATAAAGCAAAAACAAAACTCACAAAAATAAAGTTTCCAGGCTGGGCAATGCCTTCACTGGATTTAGAAAATTCAAAAAACCACAAAACAAACACCAACCTGCTTCCTCAGCTCCCTCTCTCCCCAAATGAGAAGCTGAGGCCTCCTTTTATATCAGGTGGCTGGGCGCTGATTGATCGTTAATCAACCTAATCAACTAATCAACCCCAGCCACCTGAACATAATAAACCCAGGCAGGTAGGGGAAGTTAACCCCATCCCTGCCAATTTCTAAAGAGCAGAGCTTTGCTCTGCCACACACCTCCCCCCATGTACAACGTACACCGGCCGCAATCGGCCAACTCCCCCCTTCCCCCCACCCCCCTCCCCCCAAGAGTCCAATTATGTCCCTTGGGTGGGCTGTTATGGTGGGTGGTGGTGGGCGGGGTTGATGTCGGAGCCCCCAAGCCTTCTTTGGTTGAGGGGGCCCCGAATCTCCAAGGTAGCACGGCGACGGCGGCCCGGCTCCCTCTGGTGGCGGAGGCGGCGACGGCGGCCCGGCTCCCTCTGGTGGCGGAGGCGGCGACGGCGGCCCGGCTCCCTCTGGTGGCGGAGGCGGCGGCGACGGCGGCCCGGCTCCCTCTGGTGGCGGAGGCGGAGGCGGCGCGGCCCGGCTCCCTCTGGTGGCGGAGGCGGCGACGGCGGCCCGGCTCCCTCTGGTGGCGGAGGCGGCGGCGGCGGCCCGGCTCCCTCTGGTGGCGGAGGCGGCGGCGGCGGCCCCGGCTCCCTCTGGTGGCGGAGGCGGCGACGGCGGCCCGGCTCCCTCTGGTGGCGGAGGCGGCGGCGGCGGCCCGGCTCCCTCTGGTGGCGGAGGCGGAGGCGGCCCGGCTCCTCCCTCTCGGGCTCTGCGGAGCGGCTCCTCCCTCTCGGGCTGAGAGATCGGGGTCCTCCTCCCTCTCGGGCTCTGAGAGCGACAGCAGATCCTCCTCCCTCTCTGGCTCTGGGAGCGACGGCAGATCCTCCTCCCTCTCTGGCTCTGGGAGCGACGGCAGATCCTCCACCCCTCTCTGGCTCTGGGAGCGACGGCAGCTCCTCACCCCTCTCTGGCTCTGGGAGCGACGGCAGCTCCTCACCCCTCTCTGGCTCTGGGAGCGACGGCAGCTCCTCACCCCTCTCTGGCTCTGGGAGCGACGGCAGCTCCTCACCCCTCTCTGGCTCTGGGGGCGACGGCAGCTCCTCACCCCTCTCTGGCTCTGGGGGCGACGGCAGCTCCTCACCCCTCTCTGGCTCTGGGAGCGACGGCAGCTCCTCACCCCTCTCTGGCTCTGGGAGCGACGGCAGCTCCTCACCCCTCTCTGGCTCTGGGAGCGACGGCAGCTCCTCACCCCTCTCTCTGGCTCTGGGAGCGACGGCAGCTCCTCACCCCTCTCTGGCTCTGGGAGCGACGGCGGCTCCTCACCCCTCTCTGGCTCTGGGAGCGACGGCGGCTCCTCACCCCTCTCTGGCTCTGGGGACGACGGCGGCTCCTCACCCCTCTCTGGCTCTGGGGACGACGGCGGCTCCTCACCCCTCTCTGGCTCTGGGGAGGACGGCGGCTCCTCACCCCTCTCTGGCTCTGGGAAGACGGCTCACCCCTCTTTATTGGAGTGACCGGGGCATCTCCCATGTCTACTGCCAGGTAATTAACCACCATGAGGGCAACCTCTGGGAAGGAGGCCGGGTGGTGTTGTTCCTCCCACTGTTCCCACCTCTCCCCATCTCGACGCCACAGCGTGTTGATAACTATGGGGAGATCGTGGACGAGGTCTGCCTCAGGGTGCATCAACCAGTCCCAGATCTCCTGGGACGGTGGTGAAGGTGGTGGTGCTGGAGGTAGTGGGGTGGCCCCTGATGCCCGGGGTGAACACGGCACCTCTTCCTGGGCCTGGTTGTAGGGGCATCCTGCCCAGTTGTGGCCGTCCTCCTCACACCGGCCACACCAGTTTGCCGGTGGCACGTCTGGGCAGGACCGCCAACGATGGTCCTCCTTCCCGCACCAGGAACACCAAGGGAAGAGGCTGGCCGGGTCCTCCAGCGGTGGCTGCAGCAGCTTACATTTCTTCAGCTGCTGCTTGTCCTGCCTTTTCCACTGTCTGCTCTTCTTTCCCATTTTTTTTCAAAAAAAAAATAAATAAATAAATAAATACTGCTCTGAGCCTCTAGGTGGCGCTATCCCACTTCTGACACCAAATGTGGCAGGCTGGCGAGTGGATAGAGGCCCAGAGACAGACTGCAGTTCAAAAAAATAACTATTTTATTATAAATAAACAAAAATAAAGTGCACAAGGGCAAAATAACAGATACTCAAACACAAATAAAGCAAAAACAAAACTCACAAAAATAAAGTTTCCAGGCTGGGCAATGCCTTCACTGGATTTAGAAAATTCAAAAACCACAAAACAAACACCAACCTGCTTCCTCAGCTCCCTCTCCCAAATGAGAAGCAGAGGCCTCCTTTTATATCAGGTGGCTGGGCGCTGATTGATCGTTAATCAACCTAATCAACTAATCAACCCCAGCCACCTGAACATAATAAACCCAGGCAGGTAGGGGAAGTTAACCCCATCCCTGCCAATTTCTAAAGAGCAGAGCTTTGCTCTGCCACAGCAAGTCATTTTACAAATCCAGTATCTGCATGCATTAAAATCAAAGCATCAATGTTATTTTACCATCTGGAGGAAAGCCAAACAATTCCATTTACTGTCCAAAAGCAGGATTCTAAACGTGCCTCTTACAGATGATTACAGACTTTGGGTCTATAACCAGTTACGACAGCAATGTGTGTGTGCCATTAGAAAGACTAGTAAAGATGAGGGCTAAAAGAGTCCTGAGAGGGCTGTTTGACACGCAGTGCAGAAAATGTGTGTATTT